>NW_027131441.1:0-2413 GCF_026122565.2 Emydura macquarii macquarii
ATAAAATGGACAGAGAACTGGCTAGAGCATAGGGCTCAACAAGTAGTGATCAGTGGCTCCGTGTCTAGCTGGCAACCTGTCACAAGCAGAATGCCCCAGGGGTCGGTCCTGGGGCCGGTTTTGTTCAACATCTTTATTAATGATCTGGAGGATGGGGTAGATTGTACCCTCAGCAAGTTTGCGGATGTCCCTCAGATGAGGGGAGTGGTAGATACCCTGGAACGTAGGGATAGGATACAGAAGGACCTAAACAAACTGGAGGATTGGGCCAAAAGAAATCTAATGAGGTTCAACAAAGAAAAGTGCAGAGTCCTCCACTTAGGAAGGAAGAATCCCATGCACAGCTATAGACTGGGGACCAACGAGCTAGGCAGCAGTTCTGCAGAAAAGGACCTGGAGGTAACAGTGGATAAAAAGCTGGATATGAGTCAGCAGTGTGCCTGGTAGTCAAGAAGGCTAATAGCATATTGGGCTGCATTAGAAGGAGCATTGCCAGCAGGTCGCGGGAAGTGATTATTCCCCTCTATTTGGCATTGGTGAGGCCGCATTTAGAGTATTGTGTCCAGTTTTGGGCTCCCCCACTACAAAAAGGATGTAGACAAGTTGGAGAGAGTCCAGCGAAGGGCAATGAAAATGATTAGGGGGCTGGAGCACAGGACTTATGAGGAGAGGCTAAGGGAACTGAGCTTGTTTAGTCTGCAAAAGAGAAGAATGAGGGGAGATTTGATAGCAGCCTTTAACTACCTGAAAGGGGGTTCCAGGGAAGATGGGGCTAGGCTGTTCTCAGTGGTGGCAGATGACAGAACAAGAAGCAACGGTCTCAAGTTGCAGTTGGGGAGGTCTAGTTTGGACGTTAGGAAAAAGTTTTTCACTAGGAGGGTGGTGAAGCACTGGAATGGGTAACCTAGGGAGGTGGAATCTCCATCTTTAGAGGTTTTTAAGCTTAGGCTTGACAAAGCCCTCGCTGGGATGATATAGCTGAGGTTAGTCCTGCTTTGAGCAGGGGGTTGGACTAGATGACCTCTGAGGTCCCTTCCAACTCTAATATTCTATGATTCTATGTGTCTGAACCTGAAACATAAAGGGCTTTATAGATAGAGTATTTTAGAGGTTGGCCCTCTTCATGCTGTACCCTGAAAGTTGAGATCAGCTGGGGCACTTGAGCTGACAGTTCCCCTAGATTTGTATGTCTTGAGAGCTGGGAGCTCCCAGAGAAAGCGCTATGTTCTAGATTTTGTGTCTCCTGTTCATCTTTCCATTTGTCCAAAAGACAGTTATGTTGCTGTAGTGTATTACAAGAACGTTGTTTCCTTCATGGTGGATTGATTTAAATCACCAATTTTAATAATGATTTACGTAAGTAAGCAGGAAATCTTGATACAAATTTATTTATATCTTTTGTTTTTGTACTTTTTAGTTATTTCCTAAAGAGAGGTTGACTCTCATTGGTTGGTTTGTAACTATTCAGACATGTTGATTTTCATCTAAATATAGCCTTAACACTACGTTTGGTATTACTTTTTGCTAATCAGGAAGATGCACCATATCTATATACATTTATTTAAGAAATTATGTAGCTCAACTTTCATTTATTCAGATTTGGCATTTTTATATTTTTAATTTGCTAGAAAACGGTGGAGGATGCATTTATTTACTAAATTAAAAAAAAATCAAACTTGTGATTTGTGTCAAACTCTAGTTGGATGGAAATTCTAATTTGATTAAAAATGCACAGAAATAGCATTTAAATAAGATTTTTTTGTATTCGTTAAATAAAACTAAGTATGCTGGATACATAAGAAAAAGGTTTATCAAAACACGTTTTGCATTTACAACTAGCTGATTAATAAAACAAAGGAGGAATTATCTGCAGTTAGTGAATTGCACTAATTGGCCTTCAAGTTTTTAGAACTAGTAGAGCTCATCCTGTCAGACGGATCATAGATCAGAAGACGATACAAAGCTTTCCTGATTTGCAACTCCCAGCTCGTTTCTTGACTCTGAATCAACTTTTCAGTGACATGGGTTGCAAAAATAGTTGCAGTACCTCCGCATGCCAAATACAGAAACGAAATGGTGTCCTCCAGACAGCGTGACCTCACCTGCACCATACATAAAAAGTCATGCCATGCGAAGGATGCCATTCTGTAGAGCATGTCTCTGGCATGTGCAGCATTTCACTACAATGTTCTCTACATTCCAGGTAGCTGCTGCTGGGGGAGTGGACACCTTGGGGTCCAGATGTGGCCCATGGGCTGCCAGTTGGGCCACCCTGAGCTAGTAATTGAACTGAAGTAGTTGAATAAATGGAAATGAAGAAAATATTTTCTTAGCAGTACCCTCTTCTGCATGTGCAGTCAGAAATTAGTATAGCATTTTGACGAAGTCTGATTCCAGGTACTTAGCCTGTGAC